>NW_023505576.1:0-5389 GCF_004664715.2 Peromyscus leucopus | reverse complement strand
GTTAATTTTCTCCATCTTACAACTTTAACTCAGTCATTTGAATTTTCTTGTTAACAGAACATAGGAAAAACTTCGATGTATTCACATCAAACTTAAATATTTCCTCAACTCCACAAAACCAGGGTGCATTAATATCAATAGGTTTCTGTGAACATAATTCAATCTCATAGCTCCTCCTTTTCTTTATAATTTTTAAACAAAAACTCAACCTATTTAGAGGAACCCAAACTTATACAATTCCTACAAACCCATATTGAAAAGCAATATTTTCAATCTAACCATTAATTAACACTTTGAAAACTTTTTAGCAAAACATCCAAAAGCAGTTTTTTTTTTTTTTTTTTTTTTTTTTTTTTTTTTTTTTGGTTTTTCGAGACAGGGTTTCTCTGTGTAGCTTTGCGCCTTTCCTGGAACTCACTTGGTAGCCCAGGCTGGCCTTGAACTCAGAGATCCACCTGGCTCTGCCTCCGAGTGCTGGGATTAAAGGCGTGCGCCACCACCGCCCGGCCAAAAGCAGTTTCTTAATAAAACTCTTTACACACTTTAAAAGTAGTCTCAGTATACCCCATTTGCATTTCTTACTAACAAAACATGACATTAATCCACTCAAACAACAATTTAAATTAAATAGACTAAGGAATATTAACTCTCCCTTTTCTTTATAATTTTAAGCAAAAATCTCAAGCCTAGTTAGAAAACCCAAACTTTTCTGTTTAAACAGTTCATTTGTAACACAAAACCAGTTCCATAAGTAATTCCATTTTTACATAAACAGTTCCACAAAACAATTCATAAATCACCAGTTAATAAAGCATATATGCATACACAAAATTGCATCTTGATTCTAAGTAAGAAAATACATTTCTTCATTTAAACAGTTCCATTTTTAACCCAATTCCAGAAAACTGTTCCTAGGTCATTACTCAAACTGTCCCATTGCAATGAAATCTCTATTGTTTATTTCATTTAAGTCTTAAAATTCAAATGATAAATTCTGGCACTAACCTTCCAAATATGAGAAATCCATAACCAAAATCTTTTTGTAATTTTATCTCATTTTTAAGTTCAAAAAGTTCAAACAAGAAAAATTCTGATATCAGGCTTTCACTTCCAAATATGAAGAGACGTTTTTCAACCAAAACTTTTGCAGTTAATAATTTTTGTTCAAACAAGCGTCTCTGAACTTTTATTCTCAAGCCAGAGACCTTTTTAGGTACAGTAGTATTCTAAAACCGCACTGTTTTTGATGTTAGCTCAGGTTTTTCTGTGCTGTGTTGATATTCCACGGATATCAGCTGTGGATGCCTTTTGCTGGTTCTGGTGTCCGCCATTCTTAGCTTCTTAAAGGCTTCTGGAGCTTTTGAAACCATTCAGACTGCCTACTTTGCAGTCTACTAGGACCCTATCTCCTGTGTCTCAGGTGTTTTCACCATATACATTAATAAGACTCACACTTAACATTTACACTTTTTCACAAACTCACATATAACATTTTTTTGCCTTGCAAAGCATTTAGACTCATATTCAACATTTACACATTTTTACAAACTCACATACAACATATTAACATCTACTTATTTATACTTTAAGGAAACTATAGAACTACTTTAGCAAATATATTTCTTATTAATTCTTATATATACTTATATTCATTCCATCTTATTTCTTATTTAAACTTACATTTACAACTAGCATCTTACAAGCTTATTACTACATGTCTTAAGACTACCTTAGATACTTCTTGCAAGCTTATATTCTTAAAGGAACTCTATAGATCTATTTTACAAACTTATATAGGCTACCATATAGCATATATCTAACTTAGCAAACACCTAAAGATTTCTTAACACAGATATAACAGACAGAATTTTTACAAACTCACATATTATTTTCGTCTTTCTACTTCTTACTCTTAATTATTATCACCATCTCTATTAGAAAGATTCTCTTAACTAGACAGGAAGTACGTACATCATTTCTAAAGTTTAGAGTTCATAGTCAGCTTTGTTATAAAGCACTGGGATTTAGTGAGTGTTGTCATTATAGAGTTGTGATACTTGTTGCTAGGGGATTGTAACATTCTTGGGACGAAGCCACACCCCAAAGTTGCCGAGTTCTCTCAGCCTTTCTGGAACCGGCAGAGATGCACTGTCAGCGGTAGACCGTTTTTAACTAGAGGCTGTCCCTTCACCCAAATTCATAATAGCTCCCCTAAGAACTTCAATTCAAACAAACGTTTCTATCACAGCAGTACTTTTGGTTTGCTCTACTGAAAAACTTCACGCTGAGGGTGAAATTACCGTATTTAGCTGCTGTAAAGCTCTTCGCCAATACTGCACAGCTATTAGGTGATATAAGGTATTTTTCTAAAGGAGCTAGTAAAGCCAAAAGCAGCACAGCTCTGAACTCTATTTCCTCACTGTTTGCATAACAACCAGTGACATAAACCTCAGAAATACTAATCGAGACACTTTCATTCTGGTTCCTTTATAGGAAATGTCATTGGAACTGACTTTTCTTAGTTCCACGCTCCTTACCAGACGCTCCGGTAACCACCGAGCTTCATTCTCTTGTGAAAAAACAAACATGTCCTCGACCCCATTAACACAGGATCAGGACCCTTCCATAATCCCAAGCAGGGATCTTTCCATTTCATTTGAGTTTCAGGATTTAGTATTTTCACTTCATTAACTTTAACTCTGGATGTTATCTTTATTAACAGCTAGTAATATTTAGCATTGATTTCATATAAGGAACTTTCAGGTGAAGCAACTCTTTTGTAAGACAGCTAGATTTTCTGAAGTTTGTTTCCCATCTATAAAGCAGTCATTTCTTTTTGAAAGCCTGTTTCCTTGTCTCCTTATTAGATTTGCAAAGGAATTACTCATTGCAGGCAGTTTGTTCAAAAGGCAAAGAACTTTTTTCATTTCAACATAAGTTTCTTCATATCTAAGACAACGTTCAGTGTATAAACTGCTTTCCCTTCTTTTAAGGATTTTAAAGTGGCTTGTTTGCTCTTAAAGGTAGCTTTTTGTCATCCAACTACCGTAAAAACTTTGCACAGCTATTAGGGTAAATAAGGCATTTTACCAATAAGTTCCAAACCGCGAAGCGCCTAGTTCCGTATCCTTTCAATTTTTCATTGGAGCTGACACTTAAACCCTTAGACGATTTTCCTCCTTATTCTTTTAAAAGCTGTATTTTAATTTTAGAGCTGACAAAAGTGTTTCAGGGCAATGTCGCATCTTTAGCAGAAAAACTACCTTTCCCAGAATGCATTTCCCTTATATGAGTCCCTAATATCAGTCCCTTACATCATTTCCCTTATATCATTCATTTCCCATAGTTCTTTTTGGGTCTGAGAGTCAACTGGTTCTCTTTTACTAGACTTGCTTACAAATTCTTGCCGGGAGGTTTGAACAAATTTTGCTTTTACAACAGGAGATTTGAACAAGCATTTTACATTTTCAGCTATGTATGGGACGTTGGGAAATTTCTATTCTCTCAGCTGGCTTTAACAGGTGTTTCTCCTTCATCAGACACTGGCCCCGAATCAGAACTGCACCTGCCTCGTTAGCCGGCATTGAGGCTGGCATTTCTTTTTATATATATATATTTTATTTGAGGCTGGCATTTCTGATAGCAACTTTCCTCGGGGCTTGTGTTTGCCTTAGCCAGTCAGTGAAAAACAAGATCATTTGCAACAGAGCTTTTCCATAGCTCTTTCAGAGAGATTTTCTCCCACTGATCTTATTCTCATTTTGCTTGTTCCTTCCTTCCCCAGATGCAGAGCTTCAGCTATCTGTCTGCGGCTCTGTACCTCTGCTAGCTGCCTTTGGAGGTAGGGGCTTTTTTTTTTCTCCCCCGAATCTGCCTCAGACTCTAGCAGCTTTGTCAGGTCATGCATTTTCTGGGGAGGAGTCTGTCCCCTCTGTTTCTTCCGAGTCTTTCTCCCTGACAGTTCCCACTTTGGTCTCAGTTTAGCCCTCTACCCAGAAACAGTTTCCGACACTACAGTGGTGGCTTTCCCTGCTACTGAAGGTAGGGGCTTTAGTCCGTTTGTTTTCGGGGTCTGTGTGGTTTGCGTACAGACTGAAAATCTAACAAGGGAGGTTTTTGTCATTTCTAAACTCCCATTAGGACAGGTGTTTTGTCTCATCAGGCCTTCACCTGGCCCAGTCCCCCAGTGGGTTGTGTTTGCTTGTCTGGGTGCTCAAGGACAGAGCTTATGCCAGAGGCAATCACCCTCAGGGCTACACTCCCTCATCTCAGGGAGTCAGTTGAAACAAAGCTTTCTCCAAGAGGTGCTTTCTCTGACAGAAAGAAAGCTTTACTCCTGGATAGTTCTGTTCTGCCCTGGCTGGGCTCTTTCCCCAGACAGCGTTCTGACTCAGCAGCACAACTGCTTCACACACAGTTCAGCTTTACTGTTTTCCCAGAAAGGTCCTTACTCTGATAGGAAAGCTTTTTCTCAGATTTCTTTTTGCAGCTGTGGACCTATCAACCTGGGACTTGTAGGAAAGCGCACAACTGTGCCGTTCCCACCAGCTTTAGTTTTATTAGCAGTTTTCCCCCGGGTCCTGCACCTTCCTGCCTCAGCTCCAGGAAGTTTGCAACTGCAGGAATCCTAGTATCCCTGAAATGCACTCCAACTCAGAGACGCTGGCCAGTAGCCTCTGGGTTTTTGGTCAGAAGCTAGGGTACAATGCTAACAGTTTGCATTGCTTCAGGGGATCTTTGCATTAGGAAGATTAGGAGAACCTTTTCATTCTGAAATGCTCACTCAAAACCCTTGATGCCTCAGCTGGGCTGTAACTGAAAAGCTTGGCTTTTTTGCTTTTCTCAGGTAAAGTTTCCGGCCCTTTGGGCTCTCTATAGCTCTTCACCCTTACTCTCCCCAAACGTTTCCCTCAGGGTACTCTGACCCACTGTCTTTTACTAGCTTGAAGAGACAGAGCTTAGAAGGTTTTTAGAAACTTGTCCCTGCCTCCTGCATTGCAGGGAGGATTGTTAAAGCTTGAAAGAGAACTTAGAGGTTTTGCTGTCTTAAGTTTGTTGTTTTCCCTTAGAGCTAATCACAGGTGGTCCCCCATACTAATATCTTCAGGTGATTCTAATTTTTGTCCTCTCTCAGAAGGACAAATTTAGTTTTTAAGTTTTTTAAGAGAGCTTTTGAGAAAGATTAAAGCTTTTTAGAGAGATTTTCCCCAAAAAATTTCCAAGAAAAGCTTTATAGTTTAAGAGAAAGATTTTTTTTCCCCCAGAAGAGAGACCAACTTTTCCCAAAACTTCCCAACTTTAAACTTTGACTTCTTACACCTCCATTTTTGCCTCAGGGAGAAATTACTTTCTCCTGCCGCTTGGACTTAGCATTTCAGCTGTCCCCAGG
>NW_023505575.1:0-26389 GCF_004664715.2 Peromyscus leucopus | reverse complement strand
GGCTGTTTTTAAAGGTAAGTTGGCTCAGGTCAGATGGCCTCTTGCCTCTCATTCTCTACTCCCATTTCTCCTTAGCACTTTCAACAATCTTGTCCCCACTGCCCCCTAATTTCCATATCACCACCTGAAATGTTTTATTTCCTCCTGTTAGAAAAGTTTCTCATTCACCTTCAAAGTGCTAAATGTAGTTTGATAACTCTTCGCCTTCTGCTTTCTATTATAGGCTAAAAAAAAATTAACAATTTTGGAAATGGCCAGTGTTCTGCCTGCATGTATGCCTGCACGCCAGAAGAGGGCACCAGATCTCATCACAGATGGTTGTGAGCCACCATATGGTCCCTGGGAATTGAACTCAGGATCTCTGGAAGAGCAGCCAGTGCTCTTAACCTCTGAGCCATCTCTCCAGCCTAGTACCTTACAAGTCACACAGTTTAATAAGCTAAGGTTAAAGGCAAGGGGATTTTTGTAGAACACTTGATAGAGAATAGCCAGAAGAGCACAGCATTTATGTCTTCAGGGTGCACCAATAACTCTTTTAGGATGTTTGGAAAATAGGATCAGCAAGATGGTTCCACTGGTAAAGGTTTCCACCACTGAGCCTGAAAATCTGAGTTTGATATTCAGGACGCACATTGTGCATTTCTACACACAAAATGCAAAAAATCTGAAGCCAGACATTGTGGCACATGCTTTTCTTTAATCCAGTACTGGGGTGGCAGAAGCAGGCAGATCTCTGAGTTCGAGGCCAGCTTGGTTCACATAGCAAGTTCCAGATCATCCAGTAGTACTTGGTAAAACACATCTAAAACTAATAAATAAAAATATTTGGACTATAAAGCTTTTCTGATAAAGTTATGTTTGGAACTAGGCACCGAGGTCCATGCCTGTAGTTCCAGGTACTGGGGAGGCTGGAGCAGGATGATCACTTGATGCCATGAATCTGACAATTATATTTTGAATCCATGTCCATGATGGTTTATATTGATGGTCAACTTGACCAGATATAGAATCATCTTAGAGAAAACCCTATAGGCATGTCTATGAGAGAGTTTGATTAATTGAAGCGGGTAGACCCACGCCCACTGCCAGACTGCATAAAAAGTTGGTGAGTACCGTCATCTCTCTGCATCTTATGGATGGAACGTGACCAGCTGCTTCATCTGCCTCTTACCATGACTTCCCTGCCATAATGGACTGTGCCCTTGAACTATGGGCCAAAATGAAACTCTTCCCGATGTCCCCTGAGGTGTTTTGTCATAGCAATGAGAAAAGTACTGTTTTAATTCCCTATTGATTCCAAATCTCACAAGCAGACATAAATTTATTGAGGTATTTTTTTTTAAAAAAAAATATTTTATGTGCTTCGGTGTTTTGTCTGCACATCTGTGTAAAGATATGGAATCCCCTGGAACTGGAGTTACAGTTGTGAACTGCCATGTGGAATTGAATCCTGGTCCTCTGGAAGAGCAGCCAGTGCTCTTAACCACTGAGCCCTGTCTCCAAACCCTTTATTGAATTTTAAAGTTATAGATCCCGTTCCCAGGTTTCCTAATGGATTAAGCTAAGCAAATGGTTACTGAATCCTCCACTCCTTGGGAAAGTTACTCAGGTCAAGGTTTATACTCTCCTTTTCTACCTGGCTAGATAGTGATCAGAACTGGTTCAGGCAATGAGGAAGCATTTGTTGTCACAGAAGGTGAAAGGAGCAGAGGCACCCACTGGGACCCCACACCCAAACATCTGTTTTCACAGAGAGATCCTTTATTAAGCGGGGAAGAAAAGTTAAAGTGGCTGCTTTCTGACTCAGGCAGAAAACAGCAGCAAGTGACCTTGCAGTTGTCATTTTTGAGAGGAGGAAAAGGGGAGGTCTGTGGTAGAAGGGGCTGGGATGCGGTGGTGGAGGAGACAGGGGACAAGGGAAAGGGGGCAGGGGTATTTGTCCCCAAGGGACGAAGGACTGCTTCTGGATAGAGGAGACAGATGTGGCCCATAGGCAAATGGTGGTTTAATTAAGGTAAGGGGGAAGCCCCCTGTTAGGATGAAGTGTTTAATTTTAATTGGGCATGTTAATTAGGTGAGCCAAAAGAGGCTTTTGATTACTGAATTTCAATACTTTGATAGCTGGACCTTGGTAGTCGGCCTCAGGAGGAGGAAGTGGCCAAATAAGGGAATGGACCTTGGTGGCTAGCTGTAGGAATGTGATCTAACGGTTTATAGCAAGGCAGAGGGAATGGGGGAGAAGAGCAAGGCCTGCCAGAGCCATGTGCTCGAGTGGGCTAGTGTCCCTTCAGAAGGTCATTTTGGAAGAAGTCACTTGAGGGAGTACAGAATAGGTTTAGTCTTTTCAGGCTCGCCATGAGAAGTTTTGGCATGAGAACAAATACCAAAAATAGGATCCCAAGGAGCTAAAATTTTACTTCATCTGTGTGACCTTCAACTACAAGATAGCAGCATCTGTTCCCCTTATCCCCATTTTTCGTGCGACATTCTTCACCCTATCCTGTGCCTCTCTGCATATCATTTTCTGTTGTAGGGCACAATGACTGCCGCTATAGAACTGGGTGTGGGTGTGAGGCGACCGGACAGATTTAGAAAAACTTTTTAGATTTCTAGATTCAGACCAAGAGACCCATATCTGGTTATCTAACCTTCGGAAAAAGCATTTTTCGACCATCAATCCTTGGACACACCTGGTGTTCATAGAACTGAATCCATATAACTACAGCTAAACGGTCACTGACTTGAGGCCGATCTTGAATGACACAGAAGTCCGGAAGCTATCACAACGTTAATATTGTGATTCCAGTTATTCATGTCTAACCCCCAAACTCAGGCCATGTCTCCATTTGCCGTTTTGTGTTTGGGGGCTCAGATCACAAGGCCGCTACACTAGGCAGGATCATGTGGTTGGCAAGAACGCCCCTGCGCCTACATCTATCTCAGTGTTGTGTCTTAGCGCCCCTCAGGAATGGAACAGCTGACTAGATGAAGGAGGATATCATCAAATGACTAAAAAGGTTTTACTGTTGTTCAAGTGGTAGCAAGCAGGCTTGCCTGGCCTGTTGAGGTTCTGGGGATTGAACCCAGTCTTTGTGAACACACAAAGAGCGATTCGCCGGCACTGATACCTTTTGTGTAAGTTTGTAACTCAAGAGGGAGCTAATCCTGATCAGCAGAATTAAATCTATTTATCACAACTAATCTGTCAGACACATTGGGTTTGCTTTCCTTATCTTAGGCTCCCTGGGGTGTTTTTTTTTTTTTTTTGTTTTTGTTTTCTATTCCTTCTCTTTCACGGGAGCAGTCCCCTTCCACCTCTGAGAAACTTATAGCTGAAGACTGGTGGTTTGCCCATCTGGGATGCGGGGCGATGTGCTAGTCCTGCCGGCGCGGACTGACGGACTGACGGACTCTGGACACATTCCTTGCGCGAGTGGGTTTTGTTTCCTCTGAGGAGCGTGAGGACGAAACTGAAGCCGTCCCGGCTTTAGGGGCGGACGTCCGTGCTGCCCGCGGCCCGCCCGCCCGTCCGATCGTCGCCCACCCAGCCGACCCCAGGCAGCCTCGACGACAACGCCCCGTCCGCCCGCCCGGCGGGGAGCCGTTACACGCTAACGCTCCACCCACCGCGGGGGGCGGGGCCGAGGGCTGCAGTTTCCGGCGGCGAATGGCCGGGCGGCGCGTGGCGCTCGGACCGGCGGCGGCGGCGCGCGCCGGCCCACGAGCGGAGGCACGGCGCGTCCGCCCCTCTCCCGCGGCCGCCCGTGACGGGGGGCTGCTCGAGCCCTGCAGGGCATGCTGGGAAGGGAGGTGTTCCGAGTAGCGGGGGTGGGGGGAGGGAGAGGGGGAGGCTTGGAATGCTTTCCGTCCTGAGCCCGAGTTCTTCCTGGAGATTGGCCGGTGCCCTGGAGGAACCTGTCACTTGGGGGCGTGGGGCGGGGCCATTGGGCCCTCTCCGCGTTCTCATTGGCGGAGGCGAGGTTGCGGCTTTCCTCCCGCAGAGTTCGGGCTGCTTGCTCCCGCCGGGCGGTGCGTGGCCCGGAAGTGACGCACGGCCCTGGCCGGCGGCCGCCCTGCCCCCGCTTCCTTTCACGCTGTCGGTGGCCGTAGGGGTGGTCGTGGCCACCGCACCCGGCGCGGGAGGTGGCGGCGGCGGCCCGTAATGCCCGGGAAACTCCTCTGGGGGGACATCATGGAGCTCGAGGCACCCTTGGAAGAGCCCGAGAGCCAGAAGAAGGAGAGGCAAAAGGTGCGCTTGCGGCCGGGCCGCGCCTCCCCGCGGGCTGCGCCGGCCTGGGCGGGGAGGGGAGCGGCCCCTGAAGGGGGACGACCTGTCAGTACCGGGCGCGAGCGAGCTCCCGAGGGAAGACTTCCCCCTCGCCCTGCTCGGCCCTCTGAGGTCCCGGGGACCAAGCCCCATCGCCACTTCTCCCGGACCTGGAAGAGAACGGACCTAGGCTGCGGCCCGACTTCCGTGGCACTTCAGCCCGACGTCGGCCTTGGCAGCCTGGATCTCTTCCCAAGAGATGGGCAGAGTCGAGCTGCCACCGCCGCGCCGATCTGCCCCTTTCCCCTTCCTTCGGCGGCGAGGCCCTTCGTTTGGTTTTTCCAGGGCCTTCGAAGAACGTAATTAAGAAAGATGATGGCTTTGCCTGTGTGTTGCTTCTCTGTCTCGGTGTCGTGTCTGCAGCAGTCTTGGGAAAGGCTATCCTGGGGCTACAGTCCTCCATGATTGGGTAATAGAGGCTCAGGGAATAGGATCACGGCCAGGGTTTCCAGGGTTCGGCTGTGATGGAGTTCGTGGGGGTTGTATCATGAATAGCCCTTACTGTCAGTATTTTCAATCCACAGGTATTTATTGAGCCTAATTTGTGCCAGACTCTTTGCTGAGTACCAAGGAGCTTAAACTAATTAAGTATGCAAAGTGGTCCCTGCCCACCAAGGAGCCTGTAGAGGAGTTTTTAGAGGCTCTGCCCCCACCTCCGTCCGAAAAAAAGAAAAGGAAGAAAAAACAAAAATCAAAAAACAAAACAAAACAAAAAACCCGAAACAATAGAGGATCTTAAGGTGCTAAGAAAATGCACAGGTAAAATTTTTACTGGAGGCGTTTGACCTGGAGAAAAAAAAAGCTGAGGAGGATAGACGTGACTGTGGGAGAGATGAAATTTGATAAAAATATTTATTCTGCAGAGTGCTAGAGCTGAGGGAATACCCTTAGGGTTTACCGCGAAGGTAAACTTTGAATAAACTTTAAATTATAGCCAACCAGTCTGGCTTCCTTCTCCCCCGCTTGTGTGCCACTTCCTAATGGGCATTGAACTGGCATACCTGGCTATGCCCAGCATTGAGCTGTATTCCCAACCCCCACTTTTCTGTTTTTGTAGAATAAATTTGGGATTTACATTTTGGCACTTCTGTTTTTTAGTGCTTGGGTTTGAGCTTGACCGCATCCACTGCCCCCTCCCCTTTTTAGCCGTTTTTAAGTGTGTAACTTGGTGTCAACAATCGTAATAGAACCGTTCAGCTGTCATGACCACCATCCATCTCGCTAACCTTTTCATCCTCCCAAGCTGAAGCTTTTTGCCCCTGAAATATTAACTCCCAAGCCTTTGAATTTTATTACTGTAGCCACCTGGGGTAGATTCTATATGTAATCCTCAAGCAGTTATTTTAATTTTAGTTCCTCTTGAAGAGCTTATTTTTCCTTTCACACCTAAATCTTTCTTCTGTCGATGTCTAGGTAATGTTTTTTCCCAACCATACCAGCATACAGTAATCTCATCCCTCTTCAAGGTCTTGTTCTACTGTTATCTTTGTGATTAGTGTTTTTTATATGCTTCCTTATAAAGTTAGCTTTTCTTTATATATCCTGAACATCTCCCAAAGGTTCTTGAGAAAAGTGACAGTATCTTTGTGCGTCCTTACATTTCACTATGTTCTTATATGTTGGTAGCGTTCACATTGTAAAGTCTCCAGAAATATACTTGTTGATTGCCCATCATGAAAAAGAACTAGAGATTTGGAAATGGACTGAGACATGAACGAGGTTAACGCCTTAAGCTTCATAGTGTAATTAAATTATTGATGCAGATCAGTTTTCAAAGTGTTTTAGTGGTACTATCTCAAGGACAGTAGTCATGAAGCTCTGGTTTGAGCCGCAGATTTCAGAGCATTGACCGTAAAATAATGATAAAACATTAGGCCAAGTCTGGTAAGATGAAGATAATTCTGGTTTGGATATGCTGAGGTAATGAATTCATGTTCTTAGAAAATGAATGAAGGTAGAGAAGAGTCTGGAAGAGTATGTTGAAGGCAAAGACTTAAGCTTCGGCTGAGAGAGGATGAGAAACGCTGAAAAAGGTTGAGAGCTAAGAGATAAGAAGACATACAGAGCCATGGAAACAGGAGACAGTGTCGGCCTATCGCTCAGTATAGAGTAGTGGAGTTTTCAGCCCTGTGGGATGATGCAGGGTTTGGAATTGGAGGTGTCACATTGACTTGCTCCATCTTCTTACCAAAGAGCAGCCCTGGAGCAATTCAAACCCCAGGCTGACACTAATCTTGCTTTTCTATAGGACTTACTACTCTAGGAAGCTGTGGGCTAGTGCACTTAATTAAAGATCAAATGATGTAGCATACTTTTTAAGGCATTTTCACATATTACTCAGTTTGCTCAGCTGTTTTATGGATGAGAAAATTTTGTTAAAACACTTTAAAAAATGGTATCAGAATGGTGAAAGTTTGATGCTTGTAGTTTTTAGTATAGGGAAGTACTACTATCTAATCTTTTCTGAAGCAAGTGATTTGTTTATTTATTTGGCCAAGGGACTCTGAAGGACTAAATTTCCAAATCATTTTTTGTGGTTTGTAAATATTAAAAAACAAAACAAAAAACTTCCCTCCGGTTTGGTATTTTAAAGAAACCTAAAAAAAATGTTTTCTTTTTTAACGTGTGTGGGTGTTTTACCTGTGTGTGTGTCTGTGTACCACTGCATGTCTGTTCTCTGAGACCACAAGAGGCTGTCACATCCCCTGGAGCTGCCCTGTGGGTGCTGGCGATTGAATCTGAGTACTTTGGAAAAGCAGCCAGTGCTCTTAACCACTGAGCCATCTCTCAGGTCTTAGTTTTGCATTTTAAATTGAAGTTACAGAATTGTGCCTTTGTGTTTGGCTTTTTTGTTGTTCTGTTAACCTAAACACAGTCTTAATTTTCAGGATTATAGTCCTTCTATGGAAGTGTAACAATTGGTTTTATATAATATACATTACGTAGTTTTGTTTCTCTTTAATCTATCAAAAGTCAAGGAGAACTATGTCTACTAGTAAGTACATACCTGTTCCATGCACTTGGGAGGTGGAGGCAGGAAGGTCAGGTGTTAAAGGCCACCCCGAGCTACATGAGAACCTATTTTAAAACAGAAGAAACAATTCAGGGAGGAAGCATGGTGTGAAAAGACCATAGACTTTCATGTCAGACAGGGCTACATTCCATTCTGTCCTTTCCACCTGCAGAATATCCTTTAGAACGTTGGCAAGTATTTGACCTCTTCAATTCTGTTTCTTCATCTATAAAGTGGCAGCAAAGATAATACAGGTTCACCATCCCTTATCCAAAATCATTGGAGCTAGATGTGGTTTGAAATAACTGGAAATCATTAGAAGGGTTGGGGACCTGCAAGCTTAATGTTAAATATGGATAGTCATATTAAATGGGATAAATAAAGGCTATATAAGTAGCTTCACATTAGTTGTCAAATTTTGCCATCAAATGAATTCAGCTCAGATAAAGTTTTGTCTCCATATAAGTTACAAAAACACTTTCGGTTTTCAGAGCTTTATGGATTTCGGAATTTCGGATAAGGGATTATGGACCTGTACTTCCCTGATAGGGTTGTTATGAAGATTTAAACAAGATAAGCCGAAAACATTACACAATGATGGGTAGGTACTCAAACATTTTTTCCCTTTTGGAGATGTTAGTTTTTATTTGTATTTTAATTTATAATTTTGAGACACTTCACTCTTTTCCTGAGGAGGAACTATTTAACTTTCCTAAAAATCTTACGATGGGATTAGAAATGTTCTAGAGACTGAGTCTTGAAAAGGCAAGAGATGGCATGACAAATTGAAGCAGGTAAGGTACAGACTTCGAATTACTAACCAGTGTGGATTTCTTGCAGGTAGAGTGTTGAGTGTAACTATAGGTTGAGCTTAGCCAGCTGGGGAGTCATACTTGAGCTTTAGTCTTCAAAGGAGAACTTGTCACTGTTTATTTGTCTACAGAGTGATAGAAGGAAGTCAAGGCACCATTATGAATCAGATGAGAAAACAGAAACAAGAGAAAATGGCGTTACAGATGACCTGGATGCTCCCAAGCCCAAAAAAGCTAAAATAAAAGAGAAGCTAAATGGAGACACCGAAGAAGGACTTAGTAGACTTTCAGATGAGTTCTCCCCGTCTCACAAGTCGAGAAGAAAAGACCTCCCAAACGGAGATGTTGATGCCTACGAGAAAAGGTCAAAGCGAGTGTCATCCTTAGAGAATTCTACTTATAAGTCAAGTGATAGAGAGGAGGAGGTACACATCATATTTACTACCTTGCATATGGTGTTGTCTTTGGAATGTAGGCCGACTTGATCTTTAGGTTCATTAGAATTGATTCTGTACTATTTTCTGCTTAGTGTCTAATGTTCTTATTTGAACCAGAGAACCAGAATAGCTGAAACCTGAGCCTTTTCCTCTTTGGCCCTGTTTCTTTCACTGTATTGTCTTTTCTTTTTAACATTTATTTATTTATTTTGTGTGTGGAGGTGACATTACTTTCCCTTCTGCTACATGGGTCCTAAGGATCAAACTCAGGTTGTTAAGCTTGGCAGCAGGTGCCTTTAACCACTGAAACAACTTGCTACTACCCCACTTCCTTTATTTTATTTTATTTAAAAAAAAATTTTTTTTTTATGTGCATTAGTGTTTTGCCATGGATGTTGAATCCCCTGCAACTGGAGTTGTGAGCTGCCATGTGGGTGCTGGGAATTGAACCTGGGTGCTCTGGAAGATCAGTCAGTGCTCTTAACCACTGAGCCATCTTTCCAGCCCCTGTTTTGTTTTCTTGAGACAGATTTTCTCTAGATATTAAATTTGGGGAAGTATAGTAGACATGTTTAGTACAGACTCTTCTCCAAGACCTACTGTAGTAGTGTTTATTCATTTGTTTGAGATGGTGTCTCATATAGTAGCTCAGGCTAGTCTCAGACTTCCCAGGTGGCCGAGGATGACTTTGAACTCTTTATCCTTTTGACTTTGCCTTCCAAGTGCTGAGATCACAGGTGCATACCACCTGTTTTTGGAGACAGGCTCTCACTCAGTAGCCCTGGCTGGCCTGGAATTCAGAGAGATTCACTTGCCTCTACTTCCTATGTGCTGGGATTAAAGGTGTGCCCAGCTGTTCTGGCTTTATGTCTGCTGAACCTCTTGGCATAGTTACTTTCTTTTTAAAAGAGTTTTTTTTTTTTTTTTCCTTCCCTCTTATATGTATGAATATCTTTTTTGCATGTATATATATGCACTATGTACATGTCCAGTGCCTACTGAAGCCAGAAGAGGATGTCAGACCCCCTGGAACTGGAGTTTCAGATTGTTGTGAACTGCCTCATGGGTGCTGGGAACTCAACATGTGCCTCCTGAGTGCTGGTATTAAAGGCATGCATCACTGCCTGGCCTCTCTTTTTTAATAATAACTTATTACAATCTTTAAATCTGATAATAGCTAACAATTTAAGCCATCCCCATTATTTCTTTCTGCTGTGCTAGGAATCAAACACTGGTATAGGCACTGAGGTTAATTTATGTGAAACCCTTGGAGGATTGTGGGAAGAGGTAAATCTTTGTATTGCTGTTCTGTATTTTTCTACTTGTAAATTTGTTATTTGCCAAGAAGCACATATGTTAAATTGAGTTCAGTAAGGGCCTACAAATCTGTTTTGCTAGTAGAATGTACAGAGTGCTCCTGGCTTTGTTGAAATTTGCCTAATGCAATGTAAACTGTTGATTATTATTTGTGTGTGATTTGTGTGTGTGTGTGTGTGTGTGTGTGTGTGTGTATGAGTCTATGCCACATGGCTGTGGGTGTCCAGGGAAGCCAGAAGAGGCTGTTGAATCCCTTGGGTGTTGGTGAGCCACCTGACATGGGATCTGGGATTTAAACTCAGGTCCTCTGCAAGAACAAAATTTGTTCTTAAGTGCTGAGCTGTATTCAGGCACTGGCTATTTTATTCCTGTCAAATTAGATTTCAGGAATTCTGCTTTTAGGAATTTATGCTAAGGGTATACTGTGTACAAAACTATATGAATTAAGTATAATGTTAATTATAGCAAAAGTCTAAATAGCCTACATATCTAATAATGGGCCGTTAGTTAAATAGAATATGCTGTCTATGCAGTAGAACACAGTTATTCCTGCTGGTGGCACAGTCCTTTAATCCAAGCCCTTGGGAGGCAGAAGCAGGTGGATCTCTTGAGTTCAAGGCCAGCCTGGTTTACAGATCTGGTTCCAGGACAACCAAGGCTACACAGAGAAACCCTGTCTCTAAAAACCAAAACAAAATTCAAATTACACAATTATGTGTATATATTTATATAAAAAGACTAATAGTGTGATGTACATCAATAGTGGAAATAGCTTTTCCTGGCTCTGCAATCATCCAAACAAGATTGTAGAGGCATCTAGCATATTCCCTTAAAAAATAAATAAATAAATAAGGGGCCAAAGAGATGGCTTTGTAGTTAAGAGTGCATGCTCCTCTCCTAGAGGACACACGTTTAGTTTTTTGTTTTTTTTGTTTTTAATTTATTTATTTATTTATTTATTTATTTTGGTTTTTTTCAAGACAGAGTTTCTCTGTGTAGCTTTGCGCCTTTCCTGGAACTTGCTTTGGAGACCAGGCTGGACTCAAACTCACAGAGATCCGCCTGCCTCTACCTCCTGAGGGCTGGGATTAAAGGAGTGTGCCACCACCACCTGGCTACTCCAGCTCTCTTAATTCCAGGGGACCTGATGCCCTTTCTGGCCTTCTTGGGCACCTGCACACATGTGGCACACACATAGACACATAAATTTAAAATAAAGTTTTTTTAAAAAGACACTAAAGGATGAAAATCTGTTTTTGAAAACACTTTATGGGATTGGGCATGGTGGTGTATGTCTTTAATTCTAACACTTGGGAGGCAAAAGCAGGTGGATCTCTTGAGTTTGAGGCCACCCTGGTCTAATTAGCAAGTTCCACAACAGCCAGGGCTACATAGTGAGATTCATATTTGTGTGTGTGTGTGTGTGTGAAATAAGCTTGCCGTTTATGGAAATGTTTGGCCATGCACAGCTGTAGTCCCATCACTCTTAGAGGTGGATGCAATCGGAATTAAGGCCGTCCTTTGCTGCATCACATGATTGAGACCAGTCCAGGCTACATGAGACCATATTTGGGAAGCCCCTCTTTCCCTCCCAAAATGAGTAAAAGTCAATGTAAAATGTAGTTTTTAGAATTTTGCTTTCATTTTGACAGAGTCTAACACGTGAACAAAAGGAAGGAGCCTTCTCCAATTTCTCCATTTCTGAGGAGACCATAAAGCTTCTGAAAGGTACTGTAATTTTCATGTCATTGAATATTTGCTGCTAATTTTATAAAACTCTGGTGACTTTTTTGACCGAAGGAAGAATTTAAAAGATAAATAGCCCCCTCTTTTTAATTGCAGTTATTTCTACATCATTCTTTTTCTTTATTCTGACTTGTTTTCACTGTAAGAGCTACATGTGTTTGTCAAATCAGACCATTTTATTCTAATTCCTGTTTGGGGTAGGAATAACTGTAACCATTACTAGGTCTTGATAGTGTGTCTTTAGGTAGTCATGGAGGAATAAGGATTGTCATTTTCAAATGAATTTATTTTTTCCTGATTCTAGTCACAAATTTTAATGAAATCTCATTTTACAGGTCGAGGGGTAACATATCTCTTTCCTATTCAAGTTAAAACCTTTGGTCCTGTATATGAAGGAAAAGATTTAATTGCTCAAGCCCGGACAGGAACAGGAAAGACATTCTCTTTTGCCATACCCTTGATTGAAAGGCTCCAAAGAAATCAAGAGACAATTAAAAAAAGCCGCTCACCAAAGGTAACGGTTATTAAGGAAGTAAAAGCTCTTAACATTAATGAGGAAAAAAAAAGTCTTGTTTTTTGTTTTTTCTTGGTGCTGGGATCGAACCCAGGGCCTTGTGCATGCTAAGCTCATGCTCCTCCACTGAGCTGTACCCTAAATCCTGAGAGAATTAGTCTCAAAGTCAGCTATACACCTCCCCCATAAGAGTCATTACCCCTTTTTAAAATACAGCTAAGTTTTGATTTCTAAAGAAAAAAATTGTTGTTTTTCACATAGGGAAATTTCAAGCAAAGCTAAATTACATTGGGTAATGAGCACAAGTGTCCTGTCTCTGGATATATAGACATCTTCCATAACTTTGAGTTACAAAGTCAGTTTTCCTTAGAGAATTATTTTTATTTAGTGTAGTGATTTTTCTCTTTTCATTCCTGACCTTTGCTTACAAATAATGAATTTTCCATGAGGTATTTACTTGGTGATTCAGTAACTATTCAAAATTATTTCACAGGTTGACTTTTTATGAAGAATATTACACCAGTGATATTGCTATTATTGGGTACTAGAGCTATGTCTTAATTTATAAATAGTAAAAGGAGTTAACAGAGAGAACTAGTAGAACTCTAGTCTACAATTTGACCCTTTAGAACCTGTGCACGCTAAGGTTTGTAACAGTGGAGAAGCGAAGTCATCATAGTGATTTGAACAGGTGCGTTTGTGCTGTCAGGTACTCCTAATGCTGCAAAGTCACACGTGTGTGGGTAGAACGACATCATGAGGGCTGAGGAGCCGCTGTCATACCTGTTGGCTGCGTTGGTTTTCCAGGATAAATTGTTTTGCTTTGCTGAAATTAGGGAAAGTTGCAAGTAATGCAGATAGGAAACAGTTGCACCCTACCTTAGTCTGTTAGAAGGCTGTTCCTGAGGTCACAGCTCCACTACTTCGAGCTGTGGGACCTTGGGCAAGACTTATAACTTCACTGTTACTCAAGTTCAATGTCTATAAAGTTGGAATGCTGCCTCACCTGTTTTTCATGATAAAATCACTAATTCACTAATCATCACAATCACTAATTCATACAAAGCATACACACCGAGTATATGAACCGTCTTGACTTTGACAAATACTTTTTGAGTTTTGTTCTGTACCAGCTTCTTAAAGTACAGTGAATACAGTGCCTCTCCTGACATAAACTTTGCATTCATCAACCTTACATTTGAATAGATGAACTAGACAGTCAGCAGGTAGTTTACAATGTCTGTCTATAGATACATATCTGTATTTTAGGGCAGTAATACAAGTTTAAAGGAGAAGGATTAAAGAGGGACAAGGAAATCATAGAAAGGCTTGGGAACCTCATTAAGGAAGTCTCTTATATTTTATTTTTATTTGTTTTTTGAGATAGGGTCTCATGTAGCCTAGGCTGGCCTTGAGGTCACTATATGGTTGAGGACAATCTTTTTGCCTCCCAAGTGCTAGGATTGTGAGTGTGCATTACCACACCTGCTTTTGTGCAAAGCTAAGGAATGGACATTAGGCTTTGTGTATGCTAAGCACACAGTTTACTAATTGAACTATTCCCAACTCAGGAAAGTAACTTTTGAAATCTGATAAAATATGCTGTAGTAAATATAAGCTGTTCTTGTTGTTGATATTTATGTTCTCTGCCTGCATACCCCAGGGCTGGAGATTAAACCCAGTTCATGCATGCTAGATGATTATTCTGCCACTAGCAATCTGCCCAGCGCTGTCTTTGAGTGCTTAGGAAGTTAATGTTGAGGTTCTTCCTCTAAATGCATCTTTACAGAAATATCCTTTCAGGTTGAATTTAGATCAGCCTTTAGAAAAGATGTGTCTTTGTTTTTTAAACTTCTTGCTCAGGTACTTGTTTTGGCTCCAACAAGGGAACTGGCAAATCAAGTAGCCAAAGATTTCAAAGATATAACCAGAAAACTCAGTGTCGCGTGTTTTTATGGTGGAACATCCTATCAAAGCCAAAGTGAGTAAATACATACACTAGTCCAAAGCTGTGTTGGTTTTAAATCTAAAGAAGTCATGGGAAAGCGTCTCTCTGATTTTTAACAGTCATGCTGGTTTTCCTCTCACAGTTAATCACATTCGGAATGGGATTGACATCCTTGTTGGGACTCCAGGGCGTATCAAAGACCATCTGCAAAGCGGCCGTTTGGACCTTTCAAAGCTGCGCCATGTTGTGCTTGATGAAGTCGATCAGATGTTAGATTTAGGTTTTGCTGACCAAGTTGAAGATATCATTCATGAATCCTACAAAGCTGGTATGTCCTAGTAGAAGAAAGTATGTTAGCAGCTGTTCTTTGATAAAAGCTTAGAAATTTTCATTTCATAATTTTTATTACCTTGTCTCTTGGTATTCTAACAAAATTAAAGTTATTTGGTATCTTTTCCCTAAAAAAAGGAACTATCAAAGCATACTCTGAATCATCTCTTGATTATTCTGTAATCATTCCATGTAGGCTTACTATTTTATCCATTTCTTGAGTTGTTCTTTCTTACATTCTTTTCTTCCTAGTTTAGTTTTCTTTTGTTTCATTTTGAAAGTTAAACAGATACATTGAGGTTTGTATGTTTTGAAAATTTGCCCCAAGTTTTTAATTTTTCATTGTTTTCTTTTGTAAAGTTTGGGGTGATTTTTAAAAGCTGGCTACATCATGGGACATGAAGAAAACATTTGAATTCTTTTTGTTTGTTTAAGATTCAGAAGACAATCCTCAGACCTTACTTTTTTCTGCAACTTGCCCACAGTGGGTGTACAAAGTTGCAAAAAAATACATGAGATCCAGATATGAGCAGGTTGACCTTGTGGGGAAAATGACTCAGAAAGCTGCGACCACTGTGGAAGTAAGTAGCTTTGCCAGCATGCAGATTTTAGCTTCTAATCGGTGTTTAACGTTTGAAGTTGAATGAAGCTGAATTCAAGCTTGAGGTATCTCCTGAAGCCTCACCTCTTTTCCTGCCCTTAGTAAGACACATGGTAGTGCTGGGGACTGTAGCTTAATGGTAGAGCACTTGTTTAGCATTTGTGAGGCTGTAAGTTCAGTTCCCAGCGCTCATAGTAAAATCAAACATACATTGTATTTCTACAGTCTGAAACCTAGGAGCAGATAGAACAAACAGGAGTGGGGGGTGAACAAGGAAGGCCTAACTTAAAAGCAGCAGTAAAACATGCTGGGATAGAGGCCAGGTGTGACAGTGCGTGCACTGAGGAGACTGAGCCAGGACGATCCTATTAGGTTGAAGTCAGCAGAGGCTACACAGTGAGGTACAAGTCAGCCTGAACTACGGTGTGACACTGTGAAGAGCTGTCTCAAAACAGTAACACATCCAAAACAGGAGAGAAGAAAGAAAAGAAGCTAACAGAAGGCAGTTCTTAGTTAATGAGAAAAGAGTATTTATTACTGGGACCAGTAAGATAGTTCAGTGGGTAAAAGGTATCTTTGGCCAAGCCTGATGACCAGAGGAGAGAACTGACTTCTGCAAATTGTCCTCTGACCTCCACACATGCACCATGGTATGCAGAAACATGCAATGCAATAAATGAGTGTAACTAAACAAACTTTCTTGTTTGGTTTTTTGAGACATGGGTTTCTCTGTGTAGTCCTAGCTCTCCTGGATCTTGCTCTGTAGACCAGGCTGGCCTCAAACTCAGAGAGCTGCCTGCCTTTGTCTCCTGAGTGCTGGGATTAAAGGTGTGCACTACTACGAAGGACAAAAAAATTACAGAATGCTATGTATAGAATCATAGTATTTAAAAAAAAATACAGGATTCTTTTTTTTTTTTTTTTTTTTTTTTTGTGATATTTTTTATTTTGCAATACCATTCAGTTCTACATATCAGCCATGGGTTCCCCTATTCTCCCCCCTCCCACGCCCTCCCCTTACCCCCAGCCCACCCTCCATTCCCACCTCCTCCAGGACAAGTCCTCCCCCGAGGACTGTGATCAACTTGGTAGACTCAGTCCAGGGAGGTCCAGTCCCTTCCTCCCAGACTAAGCCAAGTGTCCCTGCATAAGTTCCTGGTTTCAAACAGCCAATTCATGCAAAATACAGGATTCTTAGCACCTCAATAAATTAAAAACATGTAATACTCAATGGATTTTTTTAGGTATTTATAAAGTGTAAGCCCAGAGAATGAATATCAACATGATTATATCTTGAAAAGAGGACATTGGCGTGCTAGATGGTTAGAGGAAGGATGTTCTCAAACATATGCAAAGATTGAATGGTATAACAAATATGTACTATTTTTTAGGCTTTTTAAAATCCCCCTCATATTTGTCACTTTTGCATTTAAAGTATTACCAGCCATGATTTCATTTTCATGTATGGAAGGCTGGCTTCAAATTTCACTTGATAGTAGAAGATGACCTTTAACTTCTGATCCTGTTGCTTTAATGTCCCAAGTGTTGGGATTATTGGCAAATGCCACTACACCCGGTTTCTGTGGCACTGGGGATTGAACCCAGGGCCTCATGCATTCTTCCAACTAGGCTACATCTATTACCCTACCTTGACTTCACCTCTCAAGTCTTGAGAATCTAGGCATTCATGCAACACTAAGATTGGCTGTTTTTTGTTTAAAGCTTTATTTATTTTTATTTCATATCTATGAGTTTTTGCCTGCATTTGTGTCATTGGATCGCCTGGAACTGGAGTTAGATGGTTGTGAGCTACCGTGTGGGTGCTGGGAACTAAATCAAGGTCCTCTGGTAGAGCAGTATGCTCTCTTCACCACTGAGATCTCCCAGCCTTGTTTTGTTGAGAAGGTGTCTCACCATGTAGCTTTGGTCTGGTCAGGAACCTCCTCTGTAGACTAGGCTGGCCTTGAACTCAGGTTGCCTGCCTCTTCCTCCCTAGTGCTGGATTGAAGATGTGTACCACCTCACCCAGCTGTTTGTTGTTAACAGTGTCTTGCTATGTAGCCCAGGCTGCCCCATGTCTTGTCATCACAATTCTGTTTCGAAATTACTGGAGATATATCATACCTGATTCCCCTCCCCACCTTATATTCTTTGTTTGAAAACAAAACAAATTCGTGCTCTATCTTAGTCTTCTCTGGTCTTCATTTTTCTGCTGTGTACCCCTGTCATGTTACTTCATATGTTGGTTAAATTGTGGGTTTGATCTGATTCGGGTTTTTTTGTTGTTGTTGTTTTGTTTTTTGAGATATAGAAAGAACAAGATTTTGTCATAGGTGGTATAAATAATTTTTAGTTTTCTTTGTCCTTTTTGAATTACTTTGCATGTAGTTTATAGTTGACATATTACATTAATTTTTTTAAAGAATAATTTAAGCCAGGGTTGGTGGTGCTTGCCTTTAATTCCATTATTGGTGTGTGTGTGTGTGTGTGTGTGTGTGTGTGTGTGTGTGTGTGTGGTGGGCATAGGCAGGCAGTTCTAGGCCAGCCAGGCTACTTAGTGAGACCCTGTCAAAATAAAAGAAAAAAGGAGTGGGGGCTGGACAGATGGCTCAGAATTCTTGGGTACTACATGCACATGGTACCCAGACATACAGGCAAAACATCCACACACATAAAATAAAAATAGCTAAGTTCTAAAGTTATACCCAGATGATAGGGCCAGTGAGCTAATCTAATTAATGGGTAAAGGTGCTCGAATCCAACCTCATGATGACCTGGATTTGATTTCTGGGACCTGCACAGTAGACAGAGAACTGACTCCACAGGTTGTCTCTGAGTTCTCTACGTATGCACCGTGGTAGTGTTCTTGTACAAGCATGCTTACACTAATAAAGAAAGATGAGCTGAATAACGAAAAAGAATACTAGATTTAAAATGTTTTGTAACCTTTTTCAGACAGTGTATTGTGTTAAATTTGTAACCATTTAGATAGGTTAAAAGGATTTTATAGTGAATATATTTAGATATATATGTAGTCAGCATCTAGGTCCTATTACTAATGTTTTATTTTCACTTTTATATTATCTTTTTGCTAGTTTTGATTTCTTGAGGGACTAGGAACTTGCTATGTAGCTAAGGATTGCTTGAACTCCTGATCTTTGTTTCTCATTTGCACCCTCCTCTTTATCTGTCTTTGGGGTTGCGTCTGGCTGCGTACCCTAGCTCAGCAACCTTAGTCTCCTACAGGGGGGCTGCACCACACCTGGCTTGATGCTTTCTTTATTTTCTTTGTTATGTATCTGCCCATTCCTGTGTTCACCTGGCTTTTATTTTATTTTATTCATTGTTTTTGGTGCTGGAGATTGAATTCAGGCCTGTCTTGTATATAATTCAGTATCATCTAGTATTATATTTATGACAGATAACCACACTTATATCTTCATCACCCCAAAATGCAGCTCTGAAACTTAGTGAGTCATTCCCTAGTCTGTCCTTCCCCTAGTAGGCCCTGGCAACAGTTAATCTTCTATCTCTGTGAATATACCTGATACGGATATTTCATATAAATGTAATTATACCATATGATACATTTTTGTGTTTGATCTAAATTCAAATAATATTTATTTTCATCTTCTCCCTTCCACCACTAGGGATTGGCTCCAGAGCTTGTATATATTAGTGAAATGTTCTACCATTCAGTTACATCCTTATCCCTTCTGCTTGGGTTTCACTCTTAGGCGGGCTAGCCCTGAGATTCCTGGCCAGGTATGAGTCATCAGTCCTGGTTTATACAGTGCTGGGGATCTAATCCAGGCATAATTCATTTATGCTAGGAAATCACTCTGCCAGCTGAGCTTACAGCCTCAGTCCCTTTAAAAAATAATTTGTGATGAAACATAATTTGGCCTTTTTTTTTTCTCTCTTTTCTTGAAGCATTTGGCTATCCAGTGCCATTGGTCTCAGAGACCAGCAGTTATTGGAGATGTCCTTCAGGTCTACAGTGGATCTGAAGGGAGGGCTATTATCTTCTGTGAGACCAAGAAGAATGTAACTGAAATGGCCATGAATCCACACATAAAACAGGTAAGCTTTCTTTACCTTTTCTAGATAATTGAGACGCATTAGTAGGCAAATTCACTCATTGTGGACTAAACTTGATAGTTTATTCAAAATAGAATAATTTAGTTAGATGGCATAGCAAACTTTTTCTTACCTATTAAGTCATAATAGGTTGTTTTTCTTTTCCTTCTGCTAACAGTCAAACCAGGACCTTATTTATGCTACCTAAATAGTATGCTACTGAGCCAGCCCCAAGAAATTTAAAAGTTATAGTGTGCGTCTGGAGAGATGCCTCCACAGTTAAAAATAAATACTGCTCTTCCAGAGGACCCAAATACAGCTCCCAGCCCCCAAACAAGGCAGCTGACAACCACCTATATATCCAGCTCTAGGGGAATCTCTCTGGGCACCTGTACGCACTTGTATATGCCCAAACACAGACACACGCAGACACATGATTAAAAGTAAAGTAAATCTTAAAATAAAAACCATAATAAAATTTGTGTTTTTGAGGTTTGTATGATATTAGGAGGGAATTCTGTCAGTTTTCATTAGAAACATTTTAAGATGTTAGTTTTGTGTGTGTGCATGCATGGACAGGCCCCCAGAGGCCAGAGGAGGACACCAAGTGTTCCGCTCTGTCATTTTCTCCTCAGTCACTTGAGGCAGGGTCTCTCACTGAACCTAAAGCTATTGCTAGGTCAGCTGCTACCATTTCCCCAATGATCCTCCTGTCCCCTGTCTTCACCATACAACCAGAACAGTCATACTAGTTTTTTACATTGGCTCTGGGGATTGGAACTCAGACTTATACAACAAATGCTCATACCCAGTAAGCCATCTCTCCATCCCTTTTTAAAAAACATTTAAAATATGATCTAGAAAATATGAAAGTTGATATAATCAAGTTTAGTTGGTAAGAATTTTAATATTTTAAACTTGTGTTAGAAGAAAGAATTATAGTCTGGTAGTGGTGGCGTACACCTTTAACCCTAGCACTCGGGAGGCAGAGCCAGGTGATCTCTGAGTTCGAGACCAGCCTGGTCTACAGAGTGGGTTCCAGGACAGCCAGGGCTACAAAGAGAAACCATCTTGACAAAACCAAAATAAATAGATTAAACAAATAAGGTGTGTGTGTGTGTGTGTGTGTGTGTGTGTGTGTGTGTGTGCGCGCGCGCGCGTGCAGTGTCAGGCTAGCTTCAGCCTCTTGAGTGTTTGGATTAAAGTTGTCCACTACCACACTGGTTCCAGAGTAGTTGTTCTTCTAAGTATAAATATGTTCATGATAGTATTCTCCGTATACTCATTCAGTGATTCCCCATTGTTCCACCAGGATGATGTTCATTTGTTCTTTCCAGTCCCAAATCTCATTTCACTGTTTTAGCAGTAGTCTTATTCAAATCTTTGTAGTGTGTTTCCCAAGTAACATTTCTTACCCAGAGTCCTTAGCCCTAATGTTTCTTTTTTTTATCAGTTGAGTTCTTTTTCTAACATTTTTTTTTTATCTTTATGTATACAGTATTCTGCCTTTATGTATGCCTGCCGGCCAGAAGAGGGCACCAGATCTCATTATAAGTGGTTGTGAGCCACCAAGTGGTTGCTGGGAATTGAACCGGGGACCTCTGGAAGAGCAGCCAGTGCTCTTAACCTCTGAGCCACCTCTCCAGCCCTCATTGGTTCCTTACTATTCTCCAGACCTCAGCTTCAGTGTCACTTCCCCTTAGTGGTAGACTCTCCTTTGTTACTCTTAGGCCACCTTGCACTTGGTATAGCTGTGTCATACTGTGTTCAAAATTCCTGGCAGAGCCCTAGAACCTCCAGCTTTCCTTCCTTCCTTCCTCCTTTCACTTTTATTTCTTGACTTCTCTTCTCTTTGTTTGAGAAGGGGTCTCACTATGAATCCCACATTGGCCTCAGCCTTCCATTCTTCCTGCCTCAATAGCACTCAGATATGCTGACATTATAGGTGTGTATCACTGTGTGTGGCCCAGAGCCAGTTCTTTGTGACTGTTCTCAAACTGGCAATTCCAGCCACAAAGCAAGTACTAAGTAATTTATATACAAAATTTGCCTGCTAGGGGGCTGGGGTATAGCTCCACTTGTAGAGTTCTTACCTAGCGTGCACAAGACCTTGGGTTCACTTCCCCAGTACAACTCAAAGTAGGTACGGTCATATATGCCAGACAGTCCTAGCGCTTGGGAGATGGAGGTAGGAGAATTACAAGTCCAAGGTTATCCGTATCTAAATAGCAAGTTTGAGCTCAGCCTAGGCTATATGAGGTCATGTTGTTTTTAAAGGTTGGCTACTTAGGTTTATATACTGTCAGACTTTAATCATGGCTAATGAATTTTTTTTTTTCCTTTTTAGACAGGGTTTCTCTGTGTAACAGCCCTGGTTGTCCTGGAATTTACTCTGTGGCCCAGACTGGCCTTGAACTCACAGAGATCTGCCTGCCTCTGCCTCCTCGGCTGGGATTAAAGGTATGTGTGACCACCGCCCAGCTGCTAATGAATTTTTCACTGTAGTAGTAGGTAGGGATACTATTAAAATCTTAGGAAAAATGGGCTGGAGAGATGGCTTAGTGGTTAAGAGCATTTGTTGCTTTTCTAGAGTCCCGCACTTACATGGCAGCTAACAGCTGTCTGTAACTGTGGATCCACAGTATCTGACACCTTCTGGCCGCTCTGGGCACTGCAAATGGTGCACAAACATCCATGCAGGCAAAATACTCCTACATATAAAACAAACTAGGAGAGGATTCTGGCACAGATACCAATCAGTACAGCAGAAGTAGGTCCAGCCCAATGAAAATGACAGGAATACCAGGCTGGGAGATGGCTCAGTGGTTGAAGAGCACACTGACTGCTCTTCCAGAGGACTTGGGTTTGGTTCCTAGCATCCGTGTGGCGGCTTAGAACCATCTATACCATCTGTAACCAGAGAATCCATGGTCTTGAACACAGGCATGCCTGTGGTGCATAGGTGTACATGTGGGGAAAATACCCATTAACATAAAAACAAATACCAAAATTCGAGAAAAGCAAATTCAATGATTGCGATATAATTTTTGCCTATTAACAAGGATTATGATGTATAATAGATTGGCATTGGTGGGTAGAGTATAATTAATAAATACAGAACATTGAAAGCTAAGTGGGTACAACTAATTTTTTTCTTTCTTTTTTGAGACAGGGTTTCTCTGTGTAGCTTTGGAGCCTGTCCTGGAACTTGTTCCTTAGACCAGGCTGGTCTGGAACTCACAGAGATCCGCCTGCCTCTGCCTCCCAAGTGCTGGGGTTAAAGGAATGCAATACCACTGCCCAGCACAACTAATTTTTATAATAGCTTGGCAATAACAAAATCTTAGGAGCTGGAGAGGTGGTTTATTGGTTAAGATTACTTTCTGCTCTTGAAGAGGACTCGGGCTCTATTCCCATCACCTACTATCAATTGGTAGCTATCAATTGTTATACCTCCAGTTCTGGGGATCTAATGACCTCCTCGCCTGACCCCCATGGACACTACACATATGTGGTGCACAGACATACATGCGGACAAAACATTCCAAAACATAAACATAGTTTTTTAAAGGATTTATTTATTTATTATGTATGCAATGTTCTGTCTGCATGTATCCCTGCAGGCCAGAAGAGGGCACCAGATCTCATTATATATGGTTGTGAGCCACCATGTGGTTGCTGGGAATTGAACTCAGGACCTCTGGAAGAACAGCCAGTGCTCTTAACCTCTGAGCCATCTCTCCAGCCCCATAAAAATATTTTTAATAAAAAAGTTAATTTTTTTTCTGGGTATTGAATCCAAGGCCTTAGCTATATTTAGTAATCCTCTTCCAACTAAGCTCCAAATATTCATTATATTTGACCCAGAAATTCAGTTTCTAGGTAAGTATGCTTCTGAAACACATATGGGCATATCCAAAGATGTAAGTAAATTGTTTTTCACTGCAGCATTGTTTTTGTGAAAATTTATACACAATACAGATGTTCATCAGTTCTTTAGTGGGATACTGCTAAAATAAGTCTTTGCATCCATATGAAAACAAGTTTGTGTACCTTAAAAAATTTAGTGGAGCTGGGTGGTGGTGGCACATGCCTTTAATCTCAGCACTCAGGAGGCAGAGGCAGGTGGATCTCTGTGAGTTGGAGGCTAGCCTGGTCTACAGAGAGATCCAGGACAGGCACCAAAACTACACAGAGAAACCCTGTCTCGAAAAACCAAACAAAAACAAAAATTAGTGGAGTTGCACTTACAAATATCAAAAATGGCTGCATTATATTAAATTTATAAATTAGGTTGTAAAACAGAACATATGTAGTTTTCCTCCCCCTCCCCCTGTTTTTTTTTTTTTTTTTCTGTTCTTTTTTTTTGAGACAGGGTTTCTCTGTGTAGCCCTAGCTGTCCTGGAACTTAACTC
This sequence comes from Peromyscus leucopus, assembly GCF_004664715.2. Classification (NCBI taxonomy): domain Eukaryota; kingdom Metazoa; phylum Chordata; class Mammalia; order Rodentia; family Cricetidae; genus Peromyscus; species Peromyscus leucopus. The sequence goes on along the minus strand of NW_023505575.1, from coordinate 2,849 downwards.
TTTAGCCCAGGCTGGCCTCAAACTCACAGAGATCTGCCAGCCTCTGCCTCCAGAGTACTGGGATTAACGGCATGTGCCACTACTGCCCGACTGTAGTATCTCACTTTTATGGAGACAGATTTGTACTATATACTAGTGAGTGAATTGTGTTTTTATTAGAGACTAATTTTTATTTTGTGTATGAGGATTTTCCCTGTATGTGGTATTCCTACATGCAGTATTCACGGAAGCCAGAAGAGGGCGTTAGATCTCACAGGAGTTACAGTTCTGAGCCACTATATAGAGCCTGTGAAGAGCAGGTGCTCCTAACTGCGGAGACATCTCTCCAGTCTCAGTCTTGGATGGGCGTGTGACGGAGGGAGGGAGAGAGAGAGGAGAATTGGGTATCTGCCATGATGAGTGAGTGATGGTCAGAGGACAACCATGGACATCAGGCCTGGCTTTCCCCCTTGTTTGCCTAGCGTAGCTTGCTGGTGAGCTTCTGACATCCTGTCTCAACCTCCATCTTGCTGTAGAAGCTTTAGGTTTATAGACACTACAGAGTCTGGCTTTAGAAAAAATTCTGGGTAATCAAGCTCAAGACTCATTCTTGCTGAGCAAGTACATCAACCCTGAACCATCTCCCCAGCTCTGATGTATGTATTTATTTATTCTTGGTTTTTTTTGAGACAAGGTCCCACTATGTACCCATGGCTGACCGGGAGCTTGCATTATAGACCAGGCTGGCCTCAAACTCATAGAGATCCACCTGCCTCAGCCTTGGAGTGCTAGGATTAAAGCCACTTACCAGAACCCTGGCCTCGTGTATTTATTTTAAAAGAACAAAAATATACCAGCCAGTTATGGCAATAAACCTATAATCCCAGTGCTCATAATGTAGAAGGAGTATAGCAAATTCAAGACCAGCCTGGCTTATACCTGCCTTAAAAAAACTACCAGGGCTGGAGAGATGACTTAGCAGTTAAGAACATTGCCTGCTCTTCCAGAGACCTTGAGTTTGAATTCTAGCTCCACAAGTCTTTAAAAAGAATAAAACTTAGCTGGGCAGTGGTGGCGCACGCCTTTAATCCCAGCACACCAGAGGCAGAGCCAGGTGGATCTCTTGTGAGTTTGAGGCCAGCCTGGTCTACAAATCGAGTTCCAGGACAGGCACCAAAGCTACAAAGAAACCCTGTCTTGAAAAACCAAAAAAAAAAAAAAAAAAGGAATAAAACTTTTAATAAACCCAAACAAACAGAAAACTTGGGCATTGTACTTGTAATCTGTGCATTCAGGAAGCTAAAGCAGCAGGGTAATGAGTTGGAGGCTAGCTTGGGCTACATTTCAAGACTATCTAGTACAAAAGGAAGCAGACAAACATGTTCAGTCCAGCATACACAGCTCAGTGATTGTACTGTTCATCCTAGGAAATACTTGACCTAGGATTCAATCTCTGACATTGGAAATATAATAGAAGTTGTATAAACTATCTTTCAAGCTATTAGCAATTAATTATTTCTTAGAGGCTGATATTAAATAAGATTTACATTTTTTTTTTTTTTTTTGGTTTTTCGAGACAGGGTTTCTCTGTGTAGCTTTGCGCCTTTCCTGGAACTCACTTGGTAGCCCAGGCTGGCCTCGAACTCACAAATATCCGCCTGCCTCTGCCTCCCGAGTGCTGGGATTAAAGGCATGCGCCACCACCGCCCGGCAAGATTTACATTTTATGTAGTATATTTTCTGGAATGTTTTGGGTTTTAAATTGTTTACATTTACTTATGTATATAGTGTTTGCACACATGTGCACAGGCCACAGTGGGAGTGTGGAGGTCAGAGGACAACTTGTAGGATTCTGTTCTTTCCTTCCACTGTAAGGGTCCCAGGAATTTAACTGAGGTTGGCAGGTTTGGTGTCAAGTGCCTTTACTTACTGAACCATCCCACTGTTTGTGGTTTTTTTTTTTTTTTTTTTTTTTTTTAACGAATTATACATTGTTATTAAAGATAAAATTTAAAAAGAAACATAAAAGGGCACAGACTGCATGGTGTTGGGAAACCAAGTTACACGTATAAGATATACACTTATTATTATTATTATTTTGCTGTTTTTCAAATAGAACGCCCAGTGTTTGCATGGGGATATTGCACAGTCACAAAGAGAAATTACCCTGAAAGGCTTCAGAGAAGGCAGTTTTAAAGTTTTGGTGGCAACCAATGTGGCTGCCCGCGGCTTGGACATTCCTGAGGTTGACTTGGTGATTCAGAGTTCTCCTCCACAGGTAGGAAATGGGGTTTGATTTGAACAATGAGAATAGTTTTGTAAATGTTACTTTATTTATGAAGTATTGCTTAATATGTGAAAATATATCTTTTCTTTGTTGTTGATCCTGACCTATGTTTTGTTAGGATGGCATTACATTGATCAGATGTGCTGCCCTTATAAATGAGTACCTTTGTTGTTTGCATCTAAAGCTTGATCAGCCTGGGTGGTGCTGACGCACACTTTTAATCCCAGCACTTGGGAGGCCGAGGCAGGTGGATCTCTGTGGGTTCAAGGCCAGCCTGGTCTACAAAGCGAGTTCCAGGACAGTTAGGGCTGTTGCACAGAGGAACCCAATCTCGGGAAAAAAAAATAAATAAATAAAAAATAAGAATGATCAGTAAAATACAGGAGCCAGGAATGTGGCACTTACTTATAGTCCCAGCATTTGGGAGGCAGAGGCTGAAGGGTCACTGCGTGTTCCAGGCCAGCCATTGATTCATTCCAAGTTCCTGTACACAACTGAATGATGGAAACAGCATACACATCTCATTAAGGAATTATACAGAGTTTCATATACAGAATGCTAGTTAGTGTATGTGGATAAATAG